>NC_134526.1:7442783-7477783 GCF_027942865.1 Odontesthes bonariensis | reverse complement strand
ACGACTAAAAGAGTTATTTGATTCTGGATCAGTTTAGGATAAATTCAGTCGTTGTTTCACTTTGTTCTTCTGATTTACAACGGGAGGACATTTTAAACCCACTACCAGTCTATTAATCCTTTTTTTTTTTTTTTTTTTTTTTTTTTTTTGTTGTCCTGGATATAATGTGAGACGGGCAATTAGGACGTTTTTAAACTTACTTATCAAATTTTCAATCGCAGCAGTCCCAGTCATGAACGTAAGTCGGTCCACGCTCTGGATTATGAAGGCTCTGACAGTTAAATAAAATAAGCCTGCTGCTATATTAGAACATGTTCCTGCCTGATGATGCGGAAAATGAATGTTCCTAATTGATCTCCAGCTAAGAAAAACCACATCTGCTATTATTTATCTTAATACCTTTTGACGTAACGGAGCTTATTTTATCATCTAATGGGTTGGTATATCTCATAAATCTGAGAAAATTGTTTTTCTGTATTCTTGAGACAAGAAAAACAAACCCATTATTTTCAGAAAACCACAAGATTGTTGTGGGTTACTTGATCATGTGATTTCAGCTTGACATATTGCTTTGCAGAACTGTTATTACAACAAACCGTATATTATAGCTAAGCAGAGACGGGAGCCGCTCACATAAAGCATCATTACTCTTTACCGTCTGATGTTTTCAGGTGAAATCAGCGGCTGAAGTTGGTCGGATGCCATGTGTACCCACTAACAAGGAACTGCAAATGTCATTACCTCGAGAGAACAAGCTTTGTAATGCTGAGATAACGATGCAAATGAACCCGTCATCATGACAGATTAGCTTTATCTTAAAGGACTTATGAAACGAATTTTAATTGTTGGAATTTCACAGTTTTTGCTGCTGATTCTAAAGGTTCCAAGCCTTGCGATTAAAATGAGATATTGTCTGGATAATAATTTATCCGGGAAGTCATGTTAAAACGGGCTCAAAAGGAGCCACATTTTGTCTTTTTGTGCGAATTCATTTTTTTTTATGCGTGACGTCATAGGGTTGACACAGAAGTTCTAGTAGTCTAACTGTAATGGCGGCGTCTATGGCTAAGACATCAAAGCACGGTGGAAAATATTGTGTTGCTGGAGGGCCAAATGGTGTTAATTGCAAAAATAGCAGCTTCACTGAAGGCATCTCTCTGCACATGTTTCCCAAACTAAAAAATACTGGAACTGAGGCTGACAAGGAGAAGGCAAAGACAAGAGCACGGTGGATCGTATCACTGCCTGCTGCCGCCTGCCGATAGCTGCACCTGTTACGGTGTTTGCTGCTCGGAAGCAGGGGACTGCTCGCTCTGCACTTCGGTCTGCACACATATCCAGCTAGAATTTGGCGCCGTTGTGAGTGGCTGGCCGTCTACCTCTGCTAGCTTTTTTTTTGTGTTTTGTCATGTTTTTTATCGTTTTCATCACTACTGATGCATGATCGCCTGAGTCTCTTGAAAATAAGAGATTCTGTGGACATAATATCGATCACGTCAACGATGAGACAAAGCCACCGCCACCTGTTTTGGCGTCTGTACCCTCTTACCTATGGCATCTACCTGGTCGGTTGCCACGCAACAGCCGTCGCAGAAGACGTGGAAAGAGAGGTGGAGTAATATGCCGGCTGAAAGCCCACCTGGCTTTGCCCTCCACCAACAACGCTCGCCATCTGCTGTCTGGTCTCTCCGGTGATTGCGCCGGCTATGACATCCGAGGCTCCGTGGATCAGTCCTACCGATGGCTGCTGTCAGTCGTGCCGAGGCCGGGTGCCCATCTCCCTGCCGCCGACCCGTGAGGATCCGCACTGGGGCCGCGCACTGGAGGATCTCCGACCCGTTAATCCACGCCATTGTTTATTAAGCTTACATTAAAACCATGTTATTATCACATACGTTTTTTTTAAGTAGCTGGATTTCAAAGTGCCACTTCGTTAGGTTTCAACTTGTCAAAGACAGCGCAGCAGAATGCCATATCTGCGAAACCGGCATGTTCAAATCTTTTCCAGTTTACCACGGCAAACATACACTATTGTGTCATTTGATTGATAGCATCTTAATAATAATCAGCGTGTAGTAGGAGCGATTTGTGCCCGCCGATCCTGTGCCAAAAATGGTAACTTTAATTTCCATTACCCATATGGGAGGTGCAGAGAGCCTCTACAATATAGATACTAAATCAATTTGTGTGGCTTAAATTTAACGAAAGTTTTTCCACATAATGTTAGAGGTGTGTTCTTTCGACCTGCTGATGTTTGTATCAGAATTTTGGTTCCTTTATGAGATATAGGTCCATCAAATGTATGTTGTTTTTGCAGCCAGCCATACTAGCAAATAAGGGAGTCAACCCTATGACGTCACGGTCACGTGGCCAATTTCGCACCAAAGGCCACATAATTCACACTTTTAAATGGCCGTTTTAACAAGTTATGCCCGGAAAATTTAGTTCAAGTTGGATTGATGGTTTTAGAAAAAGACAAAAATTTTATTTGAATGATAGATGAACATTCGTTTCAGTTCATCTTTAAGATAACTATTTTGATAAGATAACGGAATTGAAAACCATTTTAATGCTGCACTTTCCTAACTTTTTAAACATTTTTTCCCAAATGTTTTTTCTCCCCATAAGTCGCATCGAGTTAACAGTTCATTTCTTTGTTAAAGTTGGTTAAAAAATAAAATCCCCACGAGTGCATTAATCAGGTAAAAATGAGCTTTTTATGCTCTCGAACATGATGAATAACGATTGCTGCTTAATTAGAAGGAAACAATGCAATCAACATTTCATTTCAATCTAGGAGTACATTTTTTAATATCTGTGTGTGCGTGCTTTCTCTGGCAGATGTGTATGGTCCCCATCTTCTGTGCTTCTTTCTTAGCTACTGTATGCTCATTGATTTTTCTGTGTGCCCTCTTTGTATCTTCACTAAATTAAAACTGTGACAGAAACTGCAGTTGACTGTCCTTTTCATTGACCTGCTGTAAGACGCCTGCCATTAAATGGCCTTCATGTTAACTGCGCATTTGTGCCGAGAATGAATACCAGGCGCTCGGTGCTGATGTGATTAATGCCTGGGATGGCGGCTCGGCTCTGCTGCCGTCTCAGTCCAGGGTCACAACTGAAGGACTTTTAAAGCTCGTGGACTGAGACGCAGCCTGGCGTTCCACTTTGCTCTGGCTTCATCTCTGCGTGTGTCCAGTGTACCCGTCTTTGATCAGTGTCAGTCGTGTAAATGATTGGATGCTTACGTGAATAACGCACATCATCGAGAATGGTACAGACAGTAGAATTGGCAGACATTCTATTTTAGCATCTATTTTATTTAATCAGTAATTAAGCATTGAGCTGAAGCATTCAGAGTGTGCATTTCACCTGTGATTTTTATTTATTTTTTTTAATAAACTGACCTGCTTCTAAAGACACCTAAAGTAAGGAGAAATCACTGTGTATCAGTTAGACAATGTATAAAATGAGGAAGTTAGTGGATGCTTTGTTTGATTGACAGATTCTGATTTAATAATGTAAAATGAAGCAGAGGATGACAGGAATGTGCGGCTTGATTCTTTTGACAGGATCATTTTTCACAAAGATCCTGTGCTGGTTTTAAAATTGATGAATAGTGTTGAATAATAAAAAAACTACATTTGGGGAAAGTAAAAAGCTAAAAGAAGTACTTTTTTCCTGTGCTGTGTTCAGTGATGTTCCACTGGCCGTAATGGATAATCATATTCTTTCAAAAGTTTTTGTTCTTACACAGTTGTTTCTCTTTGCCCTATAAATGCTCATAAAGATCCATGGTATGTGCAGATTATGTACTTTCTGCTACACTTAGGGACCCATGCTGTGATGTGATGTCAGGCGTATCATGTGGGCAGTTATTTAATCTGCCTTTTCTTGCATTATGCGTTACCTGCTGCATTAGGTTTGCATTTATTAGACGCCCTCACTGTCATTGTCTGTACAGTCATTGCAGCTAATGGCAGCTCTGTCCAATATTTGAAAATATCCCATTTATTTTTTGAGCTGAAACTACATAGTTAAGTTTCCCAAAGGGAGACGATAGCTGTGGATGTTTGGGGAAGGGTGTGTAATGATAAAGCAACACACAGGGTTATATCACGATTTCATTAGAAACACATGTGTTGTTGGCATCAGATATTGTGTTTGCAGGTAATTGAATAGCCACCGTTGTTTCTGTTGGCCTCTGTATGTGCTACTTTTTCTCTTTCTACTTTAGCCTCAAATGTCTTCACCCTGTTACTGAACAGAATTATTTCTCACTCGCTCTCCTCCTCTTTGCTCTGTGAGCCCTAAAGCTGTGGTAGCAGCTCAGATGGAGGATTGAGGTCAGGGGTTATTGGAACCAGGGTGCAGCAGACGTATACATATCTTGCGGCTTTCGGTTTGAGCGCATTAATACAACTGGAGTGGGCACTGGCTGCCCTCTGCTTTGCATTCACACCGCAATGTTCATCATTCTTCCTTGCTATGAGAGTTGTCTTTGCTTGCCGGCAGCACCACCGTCTTTCTGAGCCATTTTATACTCCTACCATAATCTCTTCACTTGGGGAGAGCTCCAGACCCTGTATTGTATGCATAATTAGGAGTATTTGATACTACTGCAGATACCAGGCTGCGGGCCAACGGAGAAGAAATGAGTCATTCAGTTATTTTTATTAGTGTAGAGGAGTAAACATATGTGAATGGACCCGCTTCTTCTGTTGTTTGGTTTCACTGAAAGATGATAAGCATTCATGTTATCAGACTTTCTCTTAAAGAAGAAACAATTTTCTTGTAAGAAGTTCATCTCTTTTGCAAAGCCAGGCATATGTCCTCAGAGCTGCGAAATGGTTTAACTGCATCCTTTAACATTTCTGCTATCGGTTCTTCTTTGAACCATTCAGTCGCTTAAGTAGGCGATGATACAAAGTCAGGATGCAGTGATTGTACACCTGCACCATAATGTCAGGAGGGAACTTGTCTCGGTTGAAATACTGAGAAAACCTGCAAAAATATCCATGTTTGAAACTTTATCTTGACAGTCACAACCAGAGTTGCACTGACTCTGCTGCTGATGAACAGCTCGTGCTCAGCGTGAGCTTTGTGGAGAGAATATGGACACGAGAGTCGCTGTTCTGGAAAGCAAATGTGTTCATTTAAATAGATATGTCAACTGTAATTTTAGCTGAGTCAACTTCTTTAATTCATGAAAAAAAAAATAAATAAATCGCAGATGGACTCTTAGGGATGCAGAGATCCGATATTTGTGTCGGTACCGATATTGAAGAAAATTCTAGATCGGGTATCGGTGACAATGGGCCGATTTATTCAGTCTAATTCTTTTTCTCTCTTTTTTCCCCCTTGTCCTGTCCAGCATTAATGCAGCAGAATTGTAATCTGAATACCGTTTATGCCAAACATTATGGATATAAAGCTCCCCTTGATGCCCAAGAACTGCTTGTTTACATATTTTTGTTACATTGGATTTTGAATCCCTAATTGCACTGAACCAGTTACACTTGTTATATTTTTTATGGTTAAGATTGTTTTACTGGTGCACAATTATTAAATAAATAATTCAGTACATTTATATCTGTTTTTTTGTTTTTAAAAGAAATAGTCAAGTCTGATGTTGCCTTGCACAAAAGAATGATCCCAGTCTTTTCCACACAATGAGACTTACTGTTTGTTACCATAATTCCTTATCGGATCGGTATCGGCTGATGCTAAACCTCAGATATCGGTATTGGTATCGGAGGTGAAAAAAGTGGATTGGTGCATCCCTGCTCCGTTTTCGCATAAATATTATTTGGGTGCAAAAAGAAAAAAAAACATTGTTTATTTTAACCAGTGATGGTCAGTTGTGTGCTTGAAATATCTAGATAAATGAACAGGATATTGAACTATTTCCCAATGTTCTGATAAACTCATGGAAAAGGATCTAACGCCTGTGATTTTCGATCTCTGTTTAGCCCGTTGGTATTGAGTTACATTTCTGTGCACTCGGATTATGATGAAAAGAAACAACTTTATTGAACCGAACAGATCAAACGTGTTCACTTCTTTGTATTTGCCTTTTTTCTTTGGAGTCGGAGACCCTCCAGTCAGACAACAGGAAGTCTGGCTGATTGATACCCTTTCTAGTCATTATCAGACACAATCAATAGGAAAGAAACCCAAAATTACAATCTTAGGCTGCAGTATTTGAAGCGAGTGCTGAAGGCTCTGGCATTCTCATGCAAATGACACGAATAATTATTCCCCAAGTTCCTCCTTCGCTCACTCTAAATAGATTCTAGTCACAGGATCAACCGGGCTTTAGGCAACAGAGATAAAATGAAAGACATTCACATTCAGAGACAATTAGAGAGCTTAGATATTTAAAAAAATCCATTTCAGCGGTGTCGAGTAAGTCCATGCTGGTTGTTTATGTCTCTAGGGTGCGAAAACTTTCAGAAGGAACAAATATGAGACTCATTAAGGAGGCTGTGAGACTCTGACACCCAGAATGTGAGAGACTGTGAAGGAGAAGTGGCAAGACATTATCACACGATGCACCACAGTGAAACTGGAAGAGGCCATCAACATGGTGGTGAATGAATGCAGCGGATAGGTGGCTGAAAAAAGGAGAGAGATGTGGAGAATAGAAAGGGAAGAGAGGAAGGCAGAGCCATCAGGGAGAGCCTCTCGCAATATTCAAGTGACCAAATGCTCCATGAGAGAGATGGGGGTTGGTTGTAAGTGGGAAATGTCTGTCGGAGCTCCTTACTGTGGCTCAGGGGGCTGTTGTGAGTGACTCGGTGTTGATAAACCCGTCGCCCTCTCCCTCCACCTCATCCTTGTACTTGCACTCCTGCACCTCCCTGTAGGTGAAATGACGACAGGCAATTATCACATTAGGCCGCACAAATGTGCTCCTTTTACTGTGATCCATGAGACTGAATCAGATCACTTATTACACCCTGAAAAGAGGCAAGACTTATTGTGAGTTGGGTTGTCCGTTGGGAAGTGTAATGCAGCCTGATCATTTCACAACGTGGGTGCAGATGCATTTTCTCGAACAGCTTTTAAATGTTTCCCCGTGTGTGTCCCTGTTTGCATAGAGGTGAGTGAAGCCTGCTGCGATGTTGTTTTGGCACAAAGCTGTAACGAGTTGAGTGGAATAGCACAGTAGGTGGTTTAGAGCTAAAACAGATTGGGATGGAGGATGTTTTTTTTTCATGGGTTTAATGAGTTTTTCTTTTTAAATTCCTTGGTCTACCCACAAAATAATGATATCTTATCGGCATTGTTTGGTAAGTTTGTAACTGGTGAAAATGGATTCATGACATTTCAGGAAGAGCTCGAGCGATCTTTACACACAGGCCTCAGTTTTCTCCTGTTTGGCATTACTGTGAGAAAAGTTTTCAGTTGTTCTGGGGCTTTATCCAGGGCAGCATAAATTATCTTGGCACAATTTTATTGGCTATGGTTCAGAGGCGACGAATGTACGAGAGAAAGCCAACATGTCAAGTTAGAAAATACGACCATCTACCAAGCAGAAATGTGAAAAATATCACTGAGTTTTATTCAAGGCAATAGTAGGACCTAGTATTTCAGAGCTTGACATAAAGGGTACTAAAAGTCAGGATATGCTGTGTTAAATCTGGATCTGGGTTTTTCACGGCAAAGCTCGGGGATGCCGACTTATTAAACTACAGGCAGGGCTCCAACTAAAGCCTCGAAGAAGCCAACTTTGATGGTGGCTTCATGGCTTTGTCTTTAAGGTTCAGTTCTCCTCCTGATCAGTGACACACAATTACAAACTGTACAGATTTATTTATTTATTTCATCTAGACTGCATCCACTGCAGGATCAGGGTAAACCATCAGGATAGTTGCAGTTAACAGATTAGTGTTATTAACAAAGACAGAGAGCAAGCCGTATGGCAGTCAGTATGTTTAGGATGTAGCAGCAGTGGGTTTCCTGCAGGATAACGGCAGGTTTGGGACGGTGCTGTTAGTAGTAACAGGAATGCGGAAAAGGCCAGCTGGAGTTAAAAGCCAAGAAGACATTGCTCGGTCTCAAGGACAAGTACAAGGGAATGCTTTCAACTCCTCGTCCCTACGGAAGGGAAAACCATCAATTGTATTAACTCAAATTAAGTGGCTGGTAAGATTAGCCATGACTAAAATGTCTGTAGTGCAAAAGCTTTGTAACTTTTGTGCCTGTGTGTATGAAAGAACGTCTAACTTTATGTCATGTTTTTCATTCCTCCCACTGGCACTTACTCAGCTACAAAGGCTGCACTTTTTTTTAACAGGCCTCTGCTGCAGGCATTACATTTTCTGGTTATTTTCCATCTCATGTTTGAAAGTGGTGTTTCTTGAGTTCTTTTACAGATAACTTGCTTTAGTTCTGCTAAAGGAAATTGTGACCTGAGAAATCGTGTTTTTCGTCGTGACTTAATGGCCAATTCTGAAAGGAATCTTCAGTATGTCTGATAGGATAAAATGATCAATTCAACGGAAGTCTAACATTATGTTGTTGTGCAACATTATGAGCTGTTAATACAATGGCTTTGCTATATGAGAAAGAAAATGTTTACCTTTCAGACTTCACTCCTAGTGCAATATGAGTTTGGACAGACGTGGATGTATGTAATTCTTTCAGATTACAGCCTACAGCAGCACTTCTTTCAGCTCTTCTATAAATTACAGTCTCCAGCTGCTCTATGAGTTCTGAAAGAGGGCATTTGGCCACTCGCTGCGTTGTCTAAAAAGCGTTTGGTTTGTGTTTGGCTTCATGTGAACTTGAAACTGGAACTGACATTTGAGATGTGACAGCTGACTGAGAAAGGCCAAATGTCAGTGATTTGACAGTTTGTTGAGCCTCTTTGTTTATGTACAAACTCTACTACGCCCTTCTGTCAAGCTATCATTTCTGGTGCCATTGTTTTTTTTTTTCTTTTCCATTAGAGATTGAAATTGTACTTCTCAAATGTTTTTGCTATTTCATCGTGGCTTTGGGAAAAACAATCTTCCAGGACAAGTGCTGCATATTTATTGAATGTGTATGTGATGCACAGCAGATGCATAGCAGCAGACCCCCAAAAAAGAAAAAAGATGCATGCTAACAGGTAGTGTGATTGAAACTGAACAAAACGTGCTGTACAAAGCTCTCAAAACCTCATTTTGATCATTTTTTAATGGAGATTTCAGTAGTTAACGATGGATTAAAAGATTGCTGCCTTTTAGAAAATTAAACAAGCTCAATCCATTTATAACATTAATGATTTGCTACTTTCCCCCTCCTCATTTGTACTCTGATGACTGTGTTCTTTCTGTGATCTCTCTTGGTGTACTACAACTGCATACATATTGAATAAGAGTCAGAAATGTAGTATGCTGCTCATGTTTGCTTCAAATTCTAAAGATTAAGATGATGACCCAGTTGGGAAATCTTGTATGTATCACAAATAAAAGGAAAGCTAAATCTTGTCTGATTACCTGAATCAGCATGGTCTTGTTTCTGTTTTACCAATCGTGGACGTGTGTACATATTTACTTGGAGTGTGAATCATTACCTTCTCACCGGAAAAGCCCCGGCGCTGCTTTGCGTGTGTTTAATTGAAAGGAGCAGAAGTCGCTGCAGCCTGGCTCTGCGGTTACTCTCTTTATTTGTGTGTTTTGAGTGTTTGTGTGTTTGTCCACTGATCTATACACATGGTTAGCTTTCAGTGACGGCAGAGAGAATGTGATGAATTATTCTTGTGATCCCATGGCGGAGCTTGTCCTTCAGAGAGATGTTTATCAGACAGTATATCATGTTTTATGGAGACGTACGAAGGCTGAATTATATACAAACTGTGTTTGGCACTTAAAACTGGAAAGAGGAACTACAATTGTGGCAGGATTGATTTTTCTTTGGTTTGTTTTTTTTCTTGTAAATTAGTAATTGTCTCCAGGGGTTTAACACATCCATCCATTTTCTGTACCCGCTTAATCCAACTGCTTAATCACGGCTGGAGCCTATCCCAGCGGTCAGTGGGCGACAGGCGGGGTACACGCTGGACGGGTCGCCAGTCCATCACAGGGCCACACAGAGACAAACCAGAAAAACGACCACACTCACGCTCACACTCACTGCTGGGGACCATTATAGAGACAGCAATTAACCTAACATCAGTGTTCATTTCGTCAGCTTTTTTTAAATTTAGTCTTAGTCTTAGTCACAATGTCGAAAATCTATTTTAGTCTTAGTCAAATTTTTGGTCATTTTAGTCAACACTGTACATAATAAAACTTCTCCGCACACTGCCTCTCTTTTTCTCTATTTTATTTATATAACACTGTACAGAATAGAACTTCTCCACACACTGATTCTCTTTTTTACATATATCACACCATCGGCGGCATGATCAATCATTATCATGCAGGTTGTTTTGTTGTCCTTCGCGTTGCAAACGAAATGGCTCCATACATCCAGGCGTTGTTTTCGCCCAGCTCCAACAAACCGTATCCGAGCCCCACGCCATGACTGGACTGCAAAGTTGAACTAGCTATGGTTAAGTTATAGCTAGCTACCAGCTACGTTACTTGACATGGGAAGGGCCTAAACTCAACGACTATTGATTGAGCCGCGCGAGACGCTGTGGGACAGGCGCCGTGGGACAGGCGCCGTGGGACAGGCGCCGTGGGACAGGCGCCGTGGGACAGGCGCCGTGGGACAGGCACTGTGGTAGGGCTGTCGCGGTGAGGGAATTCCCACCGCGGTGACTCATAGCCGCTCAACAGCGCGGTATGCGGTGATATCGCATTTTTGTTCATTAGGCTACTTTCCACGATTGATGAAAATCGAGCTCTTACTTAACCGTCTTTTTTTCCCAGCGATTCTGACATTTCACTTTGCTTTGCCTGTCATTTACTCGCTCACAGACCAACATAGCGGAGATCAAGCAGCGCATACCCCAGTTCTGCAACATTGTTGCCAGTGCCACATGGCAAATATCAACATTGTTGCAGACCTGCGCACGTTTCGTTTAGTAATGACGGAGAAAAACGAAGCAGATCAGTGCAGCAGGATGAGCTCACGTGTCCGGGATACAGTTTTTTTAAACAGACTGCCGCCGACCAACCAACCCAAGCTGAACTTTAACTGTTTCCGCGAAGTTGTCAGAGCTTATTTCTGGCACGGCACATTTTTTAAATGTTTTTTTTTTTTTTTTTTAAATAGGCCTACAGACCAACAGCAAATGTGCACACCAAGCTGTGGTTCTGTGGAAGCTAGTTTATTGTTGATATTAGACGGTCGCATTTACAACGTTAAACATGGATAATAAGGGAAGATTCAAAGCCATAAAGTGTCCGGACTAGGCAGAGGAGTAAAGCCGAGATAAAGGTAGGCCACTGCATTTTATTTTAACTTCTATTGCTACGACACTGAGTAGGTATATTCTTGTAAAATCAGCTGCTGAGGGAGAATGAGACCACAACGAGTAGCATGCAGACGTGTGTGCGTGTGCGGTGCCTATATGCAAAGATGACGACAGAAACGCGGCACCTCGCTGTGTTAATGTGTTTCTCCTGCCTTGCGGGGAATATACAATGTTTCATTATTACTGTACTGACTTAAAAAAAAGTATCAGTTCTGTCAGTCGCTTTGTATCTACTGTGCAGTCTTAAAAACTCTTTTAGTTTCTCGAGTTGTTCTGCGCGTGCAAGGGGGCGTGCGGTGGCCGGTGGTGGCGGTGGCCTGGACACGCACCGCGGAGGTCCTCTCAGCACCGCGGTGATTGCATTTTGCGGTTATCGCGACAGCCCTACACTGTGGGACAGGCACTGTGGGACAGGCACTGTGGGACAGGCGCTGTGGGACAGGCGCTGTGGGACAGGCGCTGTGGGACAGGCGCTGTGGGACAGGCGCTGTGGGACAGGCACTGTGGGACAGGCGCCGTGCAGGGACAAACAGGGCAACAGCGCGTAATCTTCTATGAAGTTCAAGAAACACTTATTTAAACAATTACAAATTAATTATAAACAATTACATTTTTTAATGTCCATTCGTCCATGGCTTGTAAATTTCGTCTTGTCTTAGTCTCGTTAACGAAAATCATTTTTTATTCTCGTCATATTTTTATTTTCTGGAAGCAATTTTGTGCGCCATCGTCACGGGAAAAAGGGGCGTTAACGAAATATTTTCGTCATCGTCCTGGTTGACGAAATTAACACTGCCTAACATGCATGTTTTTGGACAGTGGGAGGAAGCCTGAGTACCCGGAGAGAGGGTTTAATACATTTCATCTCAAATGCTGTATTAAGCCATTAACATGTCTTGAACTTAGATTGCTATCAATCAGAGTTGTTACAGATAAGGGTATGTTTGCCTTTACATGGAAGTGTTAGCAGTAAAGACCCAGTGTGGCCTACAGTATTGATGCCTAAAGACGGGCAACTTTGCAAAGAAATGCTGCAGAGAGACGGCTCCTCCTTCACCGACAGCTGAACACAGGGACAGCTGCTGCTGTCAGCATGATACTTGCATAACGTTGTTTTTATCGTTCTCAGAGCTTCAAAGTGCGACTACTTAGTCGCATTTTGCAACCATTGCTGGACAATGTGATGGTTTTACAACCACTTTTTCTTGAAATTGTCATCATACACCTTGTGAAAAACCTGCAGGGAATGACATCTGTGTGTTTGTCTTCTGCGAGTGAGACACCAGAGAGTCGATGCCAGCCTGTCCCACAGTCGTTACAACGCAGGTGGGAACAATTCCGACTGTGCAGCTCCTCATCAGCCAATAGCCATCCAGTAAGCAGCCGATTGTCCTCTCACTTCACTCGGTTTATCTTCACTCGATACATTTTTTAAAAGATTGAGAGTGTTCAGACCCTTCTGTGAGAAGATGGTCCCAGAGGTTGGAAACAGCTGGCAGTGGTCTCCTCCTTCTGACATAAAAGCCCCACGCAGTTAATTGCATGAAGAAATTAAGAAAGAAACGCTGTGTGGTTAAGTTCAGTTATCACTGAACTTTTGTGGGGAAAACTAGTTTGCTGACTGGACCACAAACTTTAAACATGAGACACCCGTAAAGAGCAGCAGCAGCACGACTCATAAAAGATGTGCTGGTGAACTTCAGCACACAATTATTTCCATTTTGGGATGATGGATCCAATACTTCCCCGTGAGATTTTCAAAGCTTTGGGAATATATTTTTTGAAAACCCAACTCTGATTTGAAACTTCACCCCAGCTTTTGTCTCCGGCCTGTTTGGGGAGCTCGTAGGTCTGCATGTTGTTGCTTGTTAGTGTTGCTGCAGACTCTGGGGCCTTGAAGAAACGCTGTATTTATACTGATCTTCTGCAACACTTGGACTTAACACACGTGGAGCATTTTTAACCACGTATGTGACTTCTGAAGGCAATGGGTAGCATCAGATCAGATCTTTATCTTCATTCCACTTCACCAAATTGGACTATTTTGAGTAGGTTCATTACACAAGAGAAGCGAAAGGAAAAAAAATCAATTTAAATAAAAAATATAATACTTTTCGCAAGCCACTGTAGATGCAGGGACTTTTAAAGCTTGCAGCACATTCTGATGCTTCCAACTTTCTTTGTTGGAGATCAGTGTACATGGAAGACGTGCTGAATTCACTGCGGTTTTGTTTTGTTAGTGCAGAACGACAGTCTTGAAATGCTTAAGCGATCGTGAGTTGTTTGCTCTTACAGCTTGATTTATTTATTCATTTATTTTTTAATCACAACGTTGGACACGTTTAGCCGTCTGACAAGGAAACCATAAAACATGTGAAGGACAGCAGCTCTATTGTGAATTTGACTGTATTAACATACACTTCCCATTTACTGATTCTAATGACGGCCACATTATTTGAGAAGCTAGACTTTATTTATTCATTTTTGTGATTTTGTTGGGATAACCGTATTTACATGCATTACAAAGTTTGGTTGGACTAACACAATGATAATTTTATTTTTTTATGATAATAAAAGCAATAGTTTGATTGGTTGAACATGTAAAAAAGCCTTCCATTTATTGATTGAATTCTATCTTGTACAATGATTTTGGCTTCTCATGATTATGGAAATAATCCAATGAGGATTAAAACTGCAAAATCTCCCCTTTTCAGTCTTGCTGCTTTTATTCCCCGTTGTAAATCTAGTGCAGCAGTCTCTGCTGTAGAGATGCACTTTTACCTTTCATAAAAGCTCCCTTCCAGACTGTAGCATGTTGAGTTCAGCTCGAGTTAAGATCACCGAGACAGAAACGTTGGTCAACAAAATCTGTCAGGCAGAATTTAAAGTAGTGACGAGGTCTTTGGGATGAACCTGCAGAGGGAATGTTTGGCTAACTGTTGCCATCCTAGTTTATTTTCATCCTTTATTGGATCATAATGTAAAAGATTCCAATATGTCTCAATATTAGAAGTTTTCTTTCCTGCTAAATTAAGTCAGACTGGCTTTTCTGAGTGCTCGAATAGAAGGCAGCATGGCTTATTTTCTGGTTCATGAAAACATTTCACCTCTCATCTTGAAAAGCTTTTTCCTTTTCTAAGATCAGGGTTACCTTTCGGAGCAGAGGTGAAACGTCTTCAAGTACCAAAAAAAAAGAAAAAGTCTCATTGCGCTCTTTTCAAGCACTCCACTTAACCATGACCTGAATGACGGAGAGTCTGAACAGATCTACCTCAGACTAGCTTTCTGTTGTCCTCCACATCCTGTTTATGCTGTAAGATTGGACTCTCTGATTCCATTATGCAAAGCTACGGTCTGGGTATTAAATCCACGCTCGTTTGAAGTATTGAGATGTCTTCTGTGAGCTTTTGAGCCTCACCTTTTTGTTTTCTAAAGCCAGGTCTTCTTGTAGAGTGAGCCTGTAAGTCTTCACCTGGCTGGCTGTGTTCAAATGATACCAAAACGTAAAAAACAGCACGTGGATGGACATAGGCATGTGCACAAAGGGATAGCTCGAGGGGACGTGAGTGTGAGGAGGTGGGCAGCCAACTCCACAGGGCTGACCACCACCACACAACCATCCATCGCTCTCATGCTCTCATCCTTGCTCTTACTCCCCCCCCCTCTCTGTCATTATTCCTGTTTCTCTCTGTTTTTTTTTTTTTTCCTCAATGACTCACTGGCCCAGTTAATGCAGTGGCCTGCCAGGAAAGATTGCAGCTCTAACAATGTCTGCTCAACCACTGTTTATGTGCATGTTTTCTCGGTGCGTGGTAGAATCTTAGTTTCATAATACCCCCAGTCAGCTGTGTGCACTGTAGCGAGCACAAGCTGTTGTAGCTGCGTGTTGTTGTGAATATCAATGAATTGTGAAATTTCAGGTGCGTAGCTCGTAGTTCTGAGACGACTCGGTCTAAATGAGCTGTGCTCCCCATTATCCCCATTATCTCTGGAGGGATTATTGATCACTCGCGGCTCAATCGTTTGGATATTTGTGCTGTTTACAGTGCATTGCACTCGCTCATGTCCAAACAGCAGACAGACACAGCTGAATTATTTTCCCACATGAGATGGGTAACATTAATGAGTTCTCAATTGTTGAAGCGATGGCTTTCAGTCATTCAGATATTGATCTCTTCTCTGTGAAGGCTCCTCGTCCTTAATTGAAACATTCATGTGAAATTGATGGAAAGAAGATTGGGCAGTTTATAAACTCAGTCTTCTCCCAAATGTTGGCTCGCCATAATCATTTCTATGAGTGTGCCCATGTATTAGTGGTTGTGTGAAACATATGGATTCATGATTAAGCCTATCGGACAGTCAGCGTTTCCATCTAAAGCTTTAATTACACGCCAGTAACATGCAAAAGTTGTAACCTGGAGAAAAACGCGACATGCTTCACCTGAGGACATTTTTCACAAAGTCGCTGCTGTTTATCAGATGAGAGGCTGGAACACCACACACAAAACTCCAAGTCTTTCCAGAGGGAGTTTTCTGATAACAACATGGAATTTGGGGGAAAAAAAAAACTAATTATTTTAAGACAAAACCCAGAAGAAGAAAGTTAGAGCAGCTCTATTATTAACTGAACAGCTGATCTGAACCAAATTAACTAATTCACCACTGCAGTATACATCTGTGACTACAGCAGTTCAGAGTTGTGTCATGTATAGGTTATCATGTCCACTGCAGTCCGTTTTCCCTCTGAAAATGTTGCTTTTCGCTCATGACACTGATGTGTTAAGTTGCCACCAGATTAATGGAAAGCAGTGCATCTGTGAATGAGGCTTTAGGGACTTGCTGATATGCAGACTCAAGTATGTAGAGGCATTTCTCCCTGGAATCACTGAAGACCTTAAAAGAGTGCGAAAACTGAGTTAAAAGAAAAAGTAATATTAGATTTGTACTCACCAGATTGCTCATTCATTATTCCCAATGAATGTCAGTGGTGCTTTTCAAGTGCAAGATGTATAAATGTGTTTTCATGGAAGGTTTGGAACCGTCTGAAATAGGTTTACAACTAGCTTCTGCTGGCTTTAAGCGTGCAAAATAATAACTATTTCAGATATGTGGTTGTGGCTAAAGCACCTCAGGATGGGATTTATTCAGACTTGAATATTCAATAGCAGCCATCCATGAAACTGCATTCTCCTGGAATAATGAGGTCATCTCCACAGTCAGCATTGTCCTAATGTTACATGTAAACTTGAAGCTTATAAATCAACATCTCTGTTATACAAGTCGATACTAAGATATGCACGCTTCAAATCTAGGTCAGTGATGTGATGTCAGAAATAACTTGCCCTCCCCAAAGAAATCTACCGCTGAACAACTCCATGACAAGTGATGATGGCCTCTTACCAAAAGCATTCTGTCCCTCCTGCCATCCTTTAAAAGATTAATAACTGTTTCCTGATTTTTTTGAGTGCAGAATAAGGGCCTATTTTTAGAAATCTACCTCAAAAGTGCCCAAAAAAAGCTGATGGCAATTAACTTTTGGTGTTTAAGATCACATCTTCCTCCTTGTGAGGTTGTCATGTCCCCACTGTTCACAGCATGCAGTGAAGAGGAGCCGAGCCACCTCCACTCGGCTGCTGTGCAACAAGATGTCAGTTACCTGCATGCAAAGGCCAGCTCATCGTAACATTAGCACTGCCTAAATTAGCATGCATAAGCAATATTTGTGTGTTTTTTTTCAGTTAGCTTTCCACATTTACAATATATCTGTTTTGCTTTTGGATAACTCATAAACTGGTCTTGCCTATTAGATTTGGCTGAGTTATGGAAACATTTACCTTGTTCTACCCAGTTCACTTTATTTGGAAAATAACCAAACAAACTGGGAAGTTGTTTAAACCCCAAAATGAAATGTCATACTTTCCAGTGTTGAAATGAATTAGAAAACTGTTTGGATGGAGTTTGTTAACTGCTTTACTAAGTTTTTGGAAATATTCAACTTAATCAAGGTCACGTTATTTATCCAATATCAATTTATGCTTTCAGACTGCACTACAAGTTCCAATCAATTGAGCAAATTTGATCAAATTGCATGGAAGAGTTGACATAAACCAGCACTTGGGAATGCGATGTGATTTTTGAAAAGACCCTGACAGCATCTGCACTTAGATGGTGATCAGCCACAACATTAAATCACCACTTACTGCTGAGTAGGTGTCGCTTGTTTTCAGCTAAATCAACTCTGACTCTTGGGGGGATATGAACAAAGGACCTCGGGGGTCTCATATTCAGGTTGCAATGAGTTGTTGGATGGGGTACTCGGTTTGCAATAGTTTCATGAAGTGTGGATAGAAATGGAAACGAGGTCCTTCCCCATTAGAGGAGGCACACAGGCATAAAGTACATCAGTGGGCAACATCAATCACTTCAGTTTTCTCTGTCTTTGGTGGCATGTGTCACAGTAACTTGTGAATGCTCTTTACTTTACCTGCCAAAAGTTTTGAAGGTTGTGGCTGAATCAGAGGGTGTTTTTTTCATTGAATTTGTTTACAGGATTGGCAATACAAGTATTATCCTCCACACAATGTTTTTAGTGCCGCCTTACAATTGAATTCTGACGATTCCAGTTGTGATGTCACCCTGCAAAATGGTGCAGTGGTAGTTAAAAACTCTTCATGTGTAGCACATATAACACAACATGGGAAGTAGCTCAGCCAATTGCAGCTCTTCTCATCCATGGGAATCGGAAAAAATGTGAGCCAATCATTGCGCACCTGTTGAGACAACTAGCAGTGTGTGCTCAGATCGATCCCAGTCGCACGAGTTCCCCATGTGGTTATCTCACCAGCTTTGGGCGGCAGCGCTGACTCAGTGATTGGAAAAAGTGGATCAGAGAGCAGGATTACGACCAAGCCATTTGCCTTTTAGCACCCGCGGCACAACAGCCACCCAGGGCCTGAAACAGCGCTGGGCTTGGGCAAACCGATGAATAATACAGACGCAGAGGCAGCAGCGAGATAATAATGAGAAGACTGAGACACAACACCGGCTACTCTCAGACCCCAGCTGGTTCTTAAGCTTAGCAATAAACCATATCCACGTTCCATTTCTTTTCACCCCATTGTTTTATTTTTTGTTTAATATTCATCTCACTCCCTCTGCCCCCCCTCCTTAACTCTCAATATGTGTTTTCTGGTCATAGAAGCTAAAATCTTCTCAACAGAGTTTGAATTAATTACATTATTAAATGGTGACTCAGAGGTGTGCAACCCATTGCTGTTATGCAGTGATGCAATTGTAGCAATTATTCTTCTGCACAATGCCTGAGGCTGGCTGTATTTGTGCAAGATGCAGTACAATGGCAGAATCTCATTTTAGCACGGCAGCGTTGCTGAGGGGAAGAAACCACCTCAAAGCATAAATTATTGATACTCCAATGAAATCAAAACAGCGGTTTCAAGATAAAATGTCTGAATGCGGTGCTGCCTTTGTAGAAAAGAGACATGTTTACAGTGTTAAGGTACATGTTTGTTGGGATTGTGTAACTGTTTATACATTTTGGCACAAATATGATTAAAATGAACGTTTTTTTTAACAGAAATCCAGAACGATCATTTATTAAAGTAATTGTGCTACAAATTGTTTTGTTTTTTTGGCACAGTGACTCCTAAATGTTTGATTTCTTTACTCTGTTTTTGCCTGTGTGTGTATTTGCAGCCAGATTATACTTTCACAATGAATAATGCATAACCCCCACAAATTAAATGAATTCATTACTCACTGGCACATTTCAGCAGGTAGAACCTTTGTCCAGAAATGCTTTAGAACGAGCAGAAGTCATACTGTCTGATTCTCTCTGTCACTAGCGTTTACACTAAAATACAAATTTCCTATTTTTTTCCAAGGTCCTGTACTGACAGTGTTTATCATCTCAGAGCAGTTGGGTGAAAGCAAACTGATTGAAAATGTCAGTTAAGATGTGGAGGAAGGAGGAAATGACTGACCTATCTTTGAGTTTCACCCACGCCTACATCTCGGGGAAAGTTTTTAAACTTGCTAAAGTCCCCTCATCGCTCTTCACCCCTTTCTGTATCCCTAGCAACTGCACCTGTTATATTAATGTTTACCGTCTTCCATGCTCCTGTCCAATGTCTTCTCTCCAAGGTGGTCGTGTTAGTCTGGAAATGTTTAAACAAAGATAGCTGAAGAATTTCACACATCTCCAGGTATACTTTACCACGCTTTATTATTGTCTTAGTGTCGTTTTAGCCATTTATTCATGAAGAGCCTAACTTGGGTGGATTTGAACGGCATGTCGGTGAATATGGTTGGAGAAATTGACGTTAAGAAATGGAATCATAATTCCAGAATGAAACATTTCTTAATTGGCTATATACTCAGTTTAGCTTACTATGAGTTGCATGGAGCAGCTGACTGTTGCAAAGTGTGCTAGTTTGGTGTTTAAAGATATATCTGAAGATAACTGACACCCGATAACGGTATATTATTTTTCCCTGTTATACTTTGATTAACCCTAGTTAATTGGCAGGGATCAGAAAAGGTGCTCAGTTGGACTTCTCCTATGATGACTGGACTACCTATAGATGATTGCTCTTGAAATCTAAATATGCTCTATCACAGTTTTCAGTGATGAATGGGGTCCCTTCGTCTATGAAGGCTGTTATGTAATCCCCCGCTGTGTTTTTGTGTACGGCCATGAGTTCAGACGAGTTGATTTTTTAAAATTTTTTTTATTTATTTTTGTTTCCTGGCTGCAGTACTATGATTAACCCTTTCCGTGTGTTGTTTTTTTTTTTCAGATTTCTTACACTTTAGCCAGGTTTCTGTTGCTGATTTTGATTTGAATTTAGAAGATGTTGATAATAACTAATAATGTGCAAAAAAATATATTGCTCGGGCTTGTTTTTGCCTGTTTCATGAATCACTTTCTCGTCATTAAGGGGAACATAAGCAACTTTATGAATCACGTCTGACCTGGTTACTCATCAGTGATGTTTTCCCAGATATTCCCGGAAATAAAAGTAGTTCCTCGAGAAGAGCTCTTTCCGTTTTTCTCTTGTGAATTTGCATTGCAGCGTTTGTTTTAATTTTTCTTTCCTGCTCACAGGAAGAGCCGTAGTTTCCGGTGGACAGCTTCTTCTTCTGTTGAATTACAACCACTTGCAACGTTGCCTGCACCGCCCTCTTCTGGTGACACTACTTACCCAAATTTATTTACTTTAAACGTTTGGTACAGATAGCTTCGGGAGTGAATGGAAACCTGGCTGATGGAAGGTTGTTCATACGGTACTATTTCCTGCTGTTGCCTAACAGCCAGTGTTACTCATCCCTCATCTTTTTCTTCTGACGAATTATTTGTATTTTCCTTACATGGACAAAATGGACAAATCAGTTCAAGTGTGTCTTGATGTTGTATACCTGAGACTGAATTTAAAGTCAGCAGTTATGAGTATGATAATGTTGGTATAATATGGCATAACTAGAAAATTTCTGAAGAAATTTAGAAGGGGCCTGCCAAAGTGTGCGTATCACTCAACCAATCACGGCTGCTCAGGAATGGTTCGCAAGGCCTAAAGAAGAAGCATTCAAGCCTAAACGGCATCAAAGGATGACATGGATGCTTCTTCTTAAAGAGGCGAACTGTCCCTTTAAAGCGGCGAACCTCGGAAATGAATCTGAGGTCAGAACTCTTGCTCTTCCCACACTCTAATGAAATGGCAGTTGTGCTCTAAAAATTCAAATTTCGCAGATTTTGGCCAAAACTTGGGTCGCTTGGAGGCATGCTGTGGGAAATCTGTAGCAGGTATCGACATGGCGTCTTCACTTCTGAACACAGCACGGACGTATCTACAAACTGACATTTGAATGGCGTTTCTAGGTTAATGCATGATGACACAGTAACTGCTCAGAATTTTGGGTTTTTTATGATTTTTCCAGGTCATCCCCCTGTTTATTCCTAGGGGGGCTTTGGGGGGCTGTTTTATGCTTATTACGTCGCCATGGTAACTCCAATCTTCAATAAAAGTAATAGCCCGCGAAAACTCATCGAGCCGGTTGTTTTGATATATATATTGTTGGGATGTGCGGGCCCATTAATGTGGACTGCAGAATAAATATAGCCTATAAATAAATAAAGAGACACGTTTTCAATGTTAAATCCCATAGACTTTTGCCAACCGAATAGTAATGGGTGCCTTGCCATGCATTTGCATGCAGTGCTCTCCTATGCAATGCTATGGCAGGCCCCAATTATTGTATCTTGGTGAAGCTCTCCAGAAGAGCTCTAATTCCAGCCTTCCTAAAAAGAAAACAAAATACAGTGGAAACCGCTTATAGTGGTCACGGATATAGTAATCAACCGCTTATATGGATCAAAAGGCTTGGGACGGAATCATTTCTATACAAATGCTGTTTAAATAATTCGTTTATAGTGATCAAGAAATCCGCTTATAATGTTCATTTTTGGCCATTTTATGAATGTAAACATGTGCAAACATGATTTTAAAACTACGTGTAGCTATTTTATTTTTTACTCCCTTGATTCCTTTCTGGACGTCTGCTTCTGCCTCGCTAGCCAACGTAACGAGTTGACACCGGGCAGCAAGCGCGTGAATCATGGCTGGAAAAAGGAAGTCATGGAGGAGCATGTGTCCGAGGATGGGTGCTGGAGAGCGGATTGAATGCGCGTGTGACCGCTGGAAGCTCCAGGCTGGTTCTTGTAAGATGGGAGGCCGGTGTTCATTCGATTTCTCCTACTTGTCGAGAATTGCTACTTTGTGGTTTTGCGCATGCGCCAAGCCGATTTTCTAAGTTTCGTTTTCACGCCAAGTAGCACAAATCGACAGAACACCGGCACGGAGGAGCATAGATCCGAGCAGGGGTGCTGAAAGGCGGATTGAATTCAAACTTTATTTTCTGACTTGTAAGAAAAAAAATGCACCGGCGGCACAGCAGAGAATAAGTAACGTACTGTATTTGAGTTAGCCTACAGTATGTCTGCGCACTGCGCAGTACTGTAATTAAATTTGCATGATAATAAAATTCAGTAAATGCTGAAGCTATCCGTTTCATTTAATTTTTCTCATTGAAAAACGATACAAATGGCATTTAGATGATATTCTCCATAAAAAATAAGTGAAATATCTGTACTGTAATACAACTTCGGTTTTAGTAATCAACCGCTTATAGTGTTCAAATTGGCTCTGGACCAACGTGATCACTATAAGCGTTTTCCACTGTAAAGCATTGCTTTCTTACAAAGTAATTCCACACTGTTTGCTGCACTCTTTGTGCACATACAGGGACAGATGTTCATAGTCTTACAGTTGCGAGGCTTCTCATCGTGAGATATATTGGTTTCTAATGTTCCCAAATACAAGCAAAGTGCCAAAGATTCATCAGAGTCCACCTATTATCTCTGTTGTTACTCTGCAGCTCTTTATCAATAACAACAACAAAGAAAATGGGGCCTGTAGGGGATGCAACATCAAAGAAAGAAAGAAAAGAAAAGCTTCTAACAGAGTTTGTGCTTTGTGACAAAACTACTGCCTTTACTTTTTGGCTTCCTCCCCGAACCAAAAAGCAAAGCCAGAGACGGCTCTACCACTTGTGTTTGCAGCAGAAAACAATTGAGTGAGTACAGAAAACCAATTCTGGCCCAGTTTCCAGGCAGCAGTAGAAGTGCCTCAGAACAACGGATCAGAGTTCAAAGTGTGCAGCTCCTAAAAAAATTAATACAGATCACACAAAGACCACATGTAACAACTCCCAAGCAGATGCAGAAGAGCTCAAAGTTTAGGTTGTCAGAGACAAGTATCCACTAATAAGTGATGACATATGAGAGAGATGCAGGCAATTTACTCGGATTAAATCACAGACATCCAGACTGAAAGATTAGCTGTGGGTTAAATCCATGTTTTGCTCCTGATCAGGAGCCTGCAAAATTTGCAATATTAGACAGAGTTGATATCAGAAGAGAGAGCTGCCAAAGCCACCATGTTTCATGATAATGGGTTTACACAGTGAGCGTTTTTAAGGTGAATTCAGGAGTAAATTCAGCTTTAGAGTATAAAAAAGTGTTTTTAAACCCTCTGAACTGAACAACACAGCCCACAGGCTTTTTTCTAATTGAGTGTTGAATATGCACCTTTAGGGTTTTCCCACTGTGACCATTTCTGTTTGGTGCTTTGCTGCTCGGCCTGAGAAACATTTAGATATGAGAATGAAAAAAATAATTTTGACCTTTAAATCTGAAATGCCCATTGACCCAGGGCCCACGCCAAACAGCTAAAAAGCCTCAAAATCCACTGGTTAGTTGTAATTTTCCTTTTAAAATGCTCATGTAAGTATAAGCATGACATGTGCTCATTCTCCTACCTTGTGTGTGTGTTGAGTGTATCGTGCCTCTTTTTGCTCGTTTGTCTGTGAGAAGCAGGTGTGCTGATATCGGATCCAATCTTTCTCAGCTTTGGTGGGCTTAAAAACCTGAAATAAGAGGAAACAAACGGGGGATGAGTGTGCCTGCTGTGCATCTATGATAATGTGTATGGTTTCACTGTATTGTGGTCCAATCCATAATCCAGTTGTGCTGCAGACGGTCATCAACAGCTGTAATCAGGTTAGCCTTCTTATCATTAATCTAAACATCATTTTTTTATTTTTTTTTTTATGCATCACAGTCTCTTTGTAATAGCTTGGTCAAAAAAGGTGAGAGCATCATTTGAATTAGATTTGGGAACTTGCATATCTACATCAAAGTTGATTAAATAAATTAGCTGTCTGCCCTCATTAGCATATAAAAGTGGAAAATCATAGACTGTGTGCTACCTTTTAAGTTAACATCTTTTTTAAAATTTTATATGCAGCGCAGTCTGCAGGTTTTCCATACAAAACAAAAGGGGAAACTGACCAAATAATAAAACCCAGCAGGAATACCACAACAGCAAAATGTGCACTAAGATCAGATCCTTTAGCTATGATGCGTCATGCACGTGGTAACTGGTCAAAACCGGTCTCATGTCGGGAATCCAGGGGAGTTCTTTGCCTTTATTGCAAGTTGTCACATCTTCATCAAACCCTGCATATTATATTTGGCAAATTTGACCTTTTCCATTGAAATGTTTTTAAGGTTTATTTTACAAGTCATTCAAAATGGCTACATTCTTAGAGATTGAGTCCACTTAACTTGTAATGAGGAATGTTTGTTTCATTATTGTTCTATCCAATCACAATTAGTCTGTTCTTCACTTTTAGTTTTTTCATATTGTGTCTTCCAATGCATGATGGGTACAGGCACCAGTTTTAGAGATGCACCAATCTTTTGGCTGGTTTGTACCACGACCTGTCACAATCAGTTAGCCGCCAGTTAGCTTCAAATGAATTTCAATTTACAATCCAGTTGAATTTGCATTGCATGATGGTTTCTTCGTGTGCATAGTGTTGATGGTGTGAAGGTCATCACTGCATTTGTAAAAAGATACAAAAATAATAACTTACTCAGTTTAGGCCCAACCAGGCAGTTTTTCTTCCAGAGGCATGTTGTGCACTGCTCCTGCTTTGCATTTAAAAATGTCTTTGGGGTTTTATAAATCACCTTAGTTTCTTTGTGCAACAAGCATGGAGTGCCAGATCCCCAGTGACTGTGAAGCCTTCCTTATCTCCTTATCTTTTCTACCACAACAGAAGAGTCGATAAGTTTTCGAGAGCAACTTGTCTCCCCAGTTTATTGAGCACTGTACTCTGCAGTCCTCTGCGTTCCAGTAAAGTTGTGAAGGTGCTTGTTCATGGGCTCCTCTCTGCCTCACCAGGATATGTACAAGGCTTTGGTAGTAAACCTGGTTTTCTTTAGAGGCTCTGAGTCTTTAAAAGTCTCTGTAAAGTAATAAACTCTATGCTGCTGGATATTGGTTTCCCAACCTGTTGATGGCTTCTTTTAGCCAAGCCTCAGTTGGCTCAACAAACTGCATCTTCAGATCCAGATATTTTCGTCTCTCCTTCCCCATCCAGCCTTTCCTCCTCCCCCTCCTCCTTCGTGCTGTCAGATATTTGGTTATTTGTGACACTGCTCACACATATTGGATATTTACATAGACATTTGGCAGAAATGAAAATGCCACTGAAGTTTATACTAACACTTACTTGAGTTTCCCAAATGATATGTTAATTCTTATGGAAAAAGTCCCAAAGGAGTTTACTTTGCTATTAAAATCTCAAAGTTAAGAAAATGGACTGACATTTAGGTCAAATAAAATATTACATGCAAAATTACAAGCAAATGTCACAGAGAATTAAGTGCTGTTGTGCGTGATTGACAGCTCAGATTCCTGTTTACTCGATGGAAAATCTCCACAGTTCATGTTCAGTTTCCTATCCCCTCACATGCAGAAGGTCTTTATGGAAATTGCTGATACCCAAGGAGGAGATTTGGGCCTTTTAGATGCTGTCAAATTTTCAGTTTAACTAGTAGAAATTAGCATTGTGCTGTCACACCTTGTTTTTAATAGATTTTTCATCACTGTAGCTTTTGATGAAGAAACGCCTTCAAACTCTGACTTTCCAGTCCCCCCCTCCCCTTTTTTTGGAGTGACTCCTCTGATATTCTCAAATAATTAATATCCCTGAAAGTGTGTCAGACCTTTGATGCCCAGTCCTTACATAAGATGTCTATCTTATGTGGAACATGTTATTACAAGCATAAATGAACAAATAAAGAGTCAGTTGGAAGTGCCTTTTGCATGTTTAATTTGGCTAGATAATTATTCCCTACATGTTAAAATGTGTCCTTACTTTGCCTCCTGCTGCCGTCTTGAGCAAATAGTTACAGGCATCCTCTTTGGTAAACAGAACACGAAGAGCAGCTGAAACAGCTGAACCTTTTGTTGTAAAAAGTATAAAATTGTTCGATCGTAACTGAATCTTGAGGTGACTTTAGATTGTCCAGCTGTCGAATGATATGATAATAAGACTCGGGATATATAAACAAACACTTGAGCATGTGAAGTTAGGCTTAGATGGATCAATGAGGACTGCATGCACTTTAGTTCCTGTGCATTCTAGTTAGTTATAGAACATGAATCAAAGCAGAAGTTTTGTTTTAATGAATGCAGTCCTCATGAATATACCTGTGCTTGTCCTGCCATTTCAGGTCAAAATGTCTTACCTGAAAAAGATTTCTTATTTAATGCAGCCCAAGCGGCCCTTGGCTATATTGCACATGTTGATCTTGTGAGCAGCTACATAGAATTCATCCAACGAACATTTTGATTTATACGTGTGGTTTTCTTCTTGATAACTTCAAATGTCTGCTGTGAAAGTGACCAATAGTCGGTGAGAATGGTGTTAGGAGCATCATCACTGAGAATGGGTTATCATTATTCTGTGTTGTACAACAAGTGAGACATCTTTAAATGTTTTAGATTTAGATAGATATTTATGTTGTTTTTTTCTTTAAAAAAACGTGCCTTGATGAGGCACATCTGTTTGTTTTTAGAGCTAAAAGATGTGAGTAACTCCTAAACTTTGAAAAGGTTTATCAAAGTTATCAAAAATGAAACATGATAGTGTACAAAGCTGCTCTATAGGTTTCAGCTCGAGTTGCAAAAGAAAACGGAGAAAAATATCTTTGTTTCATCTTTCACAAAACCTATTAAATTCAAAGTAACATATTTATGGATGGCAGGGGTATTTAAATAATTGGTCATGGTCGATCTCTTAATTTTTCTTCTCTCTTCTCTTTCGTTGCTTTTATAACATCTAATTTTTATTCATTTAATTAAACTTCCACTTTCTCATCTCAGCTTCCATGACACTTACCTCTCCTTGCCCATTTAATCATTGGACGTCCTCTGTGTTCTCTCCATTTCATATATCAGATGAAATGTAGGAATATATCTTTAAAAAAGCTGATATTCAGCCTGACTGCCCATACCACCCTCTTTGCTGCATTAATACAACTAGTACGACTGCACTATGCACTCATATTCCACAATAATCTTTAGATGCTTTTTCATCAGGTGTAAGTAATGTGTTTGACAGTAGTGTTGAGAAAGCAGGCAGAAATAAATGATATGTTCTGAGGCTTCACGGTGAATTCAATTCAATTCAAAAATACTTTATTTATCCCAGAGGGAAATTAAATGTTGATGTAGCTCAATTAAATCAAGGAGTTATTATAGATGCTGATGGCTGTGGGCAGGAATGATTTCCTGTAGCGGTCCGTTTTGCATCCAAACTGAAGAAGCCTTTGACTGAAGAGACTCTGTTTTCCGATAACAGTCTCATGGAGAGGATGTTCAGGGTTGTCCATAATTCTCTTGATTTTATGCAAAATCCTTCTTTGCATTATTGTCTCCAGAGGTTCCACAGTCGTCCCCAGAACAGAACCAGCCTTCCTTATCAGGTTGTTGAGTCTTTTTATGTCCCTGGTTCTGATGCTGCTGCCCCAACAGATGACGCAAGAGGAAATGACGCTCTCAACAACAGACTGGTAGAAGATCTGCAACATCTTGTTGCAAACCTTGAAGGACCTTAGCTTCCTAAAGAAGTACAGTCTGCACTGTCCTTTCTTGTAGATGACTTCACTGTTGTGTCTCCAGTCCAGTCTGTTGTCCACATGAACACCAAGGTATTTATATTCCTCAACCACCTCCACTTCTTCTCCCATGATGGAAACAGGGTTTGATCTGACCCTGTTTCTCCTGAAATCTACAATCATCTCCTTTGTTTTGTTAACATTCAAGATGAGATGATTGTTCCCACACCATGCCACAAAGCGGTCCACCAGCTCTCTGTACTCAGCTTCTTGTCCATCTCTGATACACCCGACAACTGCAGAGTCATCTGAGTATTTTTGTAGATGACAGGAGTCTGACTTGTACTGGAAGTCTGAAGTGTACAGAGTGAAAAGGAATGGTGAGAGTACAGTCCCCTGTGGTGCTCCTGTGCTGCTGATCACCTGGTTAGACACACAATTCTTCAGTCTGACAAACTGTGGTCTGTTTGTCAGGTAGTCATTAATCCAGGTGATTGTTGAGGCCTCCACCTGAGTCTTCTGGAGTTTCAAACGAAGCAGATCAGGCTGGATTGTGTTAAATGCACTGGAGAAATCAAAGAACGTGATCCTCACAGTGCTGCCTGCTTTGTCCAGATGACAGTGGGTTTGTTGAAGCAGGTGTATGATAGCGTCTTCAACTCCAACTCCATGGCGATAAGCAAACTGCAGGGGGTCCTGATATGTGCTGGTTTGCTTACACAGGTGGGTCAACAGGAGTCTCTCCAGGACCTTCATGATGTGGGATGTCAGGGCAACAGGTCTGTAGTCATTGATGTCTGAAGGGTGAGTTTTCTTTGGTACCGGAACCAGACAGGATGTCTTCCACAACAGTGGTACCTTCTCTTGGGTCAAGCTAAGGTTGAAAAGGTGTTGCAGAATCCCACAGAGCTGCTCTGCACAGGCCTTCAGGACTCGGGGGGCTGACACCATCTGGACCTGCAGCCTTGTTCCGGTTCAGTCTCTCCAACTGCCTCTTCACCTGACTTCTAGAAACAGAAAAGTGGGAGGGGGAGGCAAAGGGGACAGCAGCATCTCCTGATTGGGTTGAAGACAAACTAGTGGAAGCAGAAGAATCCATGACTGAGGTGGAGGTGGAGATGTTACAGGAAAGCTGTAGGTCAGAGGAGGGTGGGATGTCTCTTTGGCTGGGAACAGGAGGGGAGGATGGTGAGCTTGTTCCTGAACTGAACCTGTTGAAGAATGTGTTCAGCTCATTTGCTCTGTCCAGACTTCCATCCATCCGATCCTCCCTCTGCTTGAGGCCTGTGATCTTCTTCATTCCTGACCACGCATCTCTGATATTGTTCCTCTGCAGTTTACTCTCAAGCTTCTTTCTATACACCTCCTTGCTCTCTCTGATCTTGACTTTGAGCTGCTTCTGTATACTCCTCAGTAACTCCCTGTCTCGCTCCTTAAAGGCTCTTTTTTTCTTGTTCAATAGTTTCTTTAGCTCACTGGTGAGCCAGGGTTTGTTATTAGGGAAGCATCTCACTGTTCTGGTGGGGATGGTGTTGTCCACACAGAAGTTTATATAGTCAGTCACACACTCAGTCATGGCATTAATGTCCTTTCCATGTGGCTTACAAAGAGAAATCCAATCGGTTGCATCAAAACAACCCTGTAAGGCTTCTTCAGCTTCATGTGACCACTTTCTAACAGTCCTTTTTGTGACAGGTAGTCTCTGGACAAGGGGCTTATATGCTGAACAGAGAAAAACAAGGTTGAGATCTGATTTACCCAGGGGAGGTCTTGATTTGGAAATGTATGAATCCTTGACATTTGTGTAAAACAAATCCAATGTCTTGTTTTCTCTGGTAGAGCAGCTGACAAACTGTTGAAAAGTTGGCAGTGTAGCAGAGAGTGAGGCATGATTAAAATCACCAGATATTGCCACAAAAGAATTGGGGTGTTGTGTCTGTATCTGAGCAACAACGGAACTGATGACATCACATGCAGTGTCGGCAACAGCTGAGGGTGGAATGTAAACAGCCACCAAAACAACACTGGTGAACTCTCTTGGCAAATAATATGGACGAAAACCTACTGCCAATAGCTCAATGTCAGGACTGCAGAGACGACTCTTCACAGTAACATGTCCTGGGTGACACCATCTGTTGTTGACAAGCACTGCCAATCCAGCCCCTTTCCTTTTCCTGCTACTCTTTAAATCTCGATCTGCTCGTACGGTCAGTAAGCCCGGCAGAGAGACGCTGGAGTCGGGGATATGATCCTGCAGCCATGTCTCAGTAAAACACATAATGCTACATTCCCGATATTCTTGCTGAGTCCTAGTCAAGGCTAGAAGTTCATCCAACTTGTTAGCTAACGATCTTACATTGCCCATGATGACGGATGGCAGAGATGGTTTGAACTTCTTCTTTCTTTCTCTCCTCTTTGCTCCTGCTCTGCATCCACGACGTCTCCTTTTCAATTCCAGTGGGATTTCTAGCTTCAGTTGTCGAATTATTTCTGCTTTTCCAATGTTAATTAGCTGCTCCCTGTTGTAAACCACCTTGTTGCTATGGTTATGCATCATAACAAAAGAGCAAAATATACAAAAGTATTGGGAAAAATCAATCCAGCTGCACAGCATCCAAGGCAGGAAGGAACAGTTGTCCAAAAAAATGCAATTTCTTCCAAGAAAAAACAGGAATGAAATTTAGAAAAAAGAATAAATCTCAATGTGAGGTACAGAGCTACTCCAACGTGCTGCCACCCTCAGCAGCGCATTCTAGAACAAACTATAATAGATAGTTGTATAGACTTGTAGTCATTGCCAAATACACGTCCTCTCTGCCAGATTTTTTTCAGGCAATAGGCAGCGTCTGAATGAATAACGGATTCAGGACAAGACGGCGGGTCAGCTTAGGTCAAGGCCCTGACAGGTGACAGACACCTTGTATTGATAGGCTGTGGGGTATAGGGGCCGACAGGATGGCGTTCCCATCTCATTCTCCTCTTTGCTTTGCTCTGAGAACCGATCGAGGACCGCATATCGACTGCAGAGAGAGCCGTGCATCCTTCAATGCTCGTCCCGTTTAATTCCATATTTAACTCTAACGTGATTCCTCTCTCTTCACCTGGCCTTAACTTTTACTCAGTTCGGTTTATAAGCTAGTGAAAATGGTGCCTGAAAATTCCTTCTTTTTATCTAAAAACACTGGGATGAAATGGATAAAACGGCTAAGACAAGACAAATCACTGTGTTTATCAGTTAATGACATTATTACAAAGTAAAAACTATCATCCAAAATGTCTGTTCTAACATCCAGCAGAGCATAGACATCTACCCTTTTGTTTTAACTTCAACGTGCTCTATGTTCCATTGCATAGTTTTATAGCCAGATTATTTGTTGTCAGTCCCGCCTGACTTTGCTGGTCCAGAGCTCCCCATCTGACTCCTGTGGTACACTCCTACCATTAGGGATGGAAAAATATTACCCTAATTATTCTGTATCAAGATAAATCTGAAGGGAAATCATGTGGAGTAATGCAATCAAGATCAATATCAAACTGTGGGGTTGCCTGATGTGACCTCCTCATTTAACATTTAAAGGAAGTAACGATATGGCACTGCCACTTCTGAGTAGCTCCTACTTAAAAGTGATGTTTTTTTCAGCCAGCTGAAGCGGCATCATTCTTTCACAATCAATTACTTTTGTGGGGTTTTCATGTGGGATTTGATTGATAAGAGACAAACCGCAGTTTACTCAACAAAATAAAGTTGATCATTATATCCCAAGAAGATATGGTAAAAACTTTATAAGCTTTGAAACCAGCATTGAGCATATTTTACAACCTTCTGTTTGAAATGACATTCCCTCTATTTTTTTTTTTTTTTTTTTTTTTTTTTTAAATAAAAGTAGTTTCAAGGAAGGAAATAAAACAACCCCCCCAAAATAAAGAAGGCTTTGAGTTCCTTCACTGAGACCATGTGCTCATTTGGATTTGGGTTTTTCTGCTGCACAGTGAAAAAATCATCACATTCATCCCAAATGGTCATTTTCATTTGCCTTACTTGTATTGTCTTGGCAACGAGTTGTGCCGCACTGCTCCTCCTTAAAAGGGTTTGTTCTTTGGTTTGTTTGTTTACCTCCTTCATCTCCTCACTGATGAATATCTCCTTAACCCCCCTCTGCTGTTTTTAGTGTATTAGGATCTAATTTTGGGTAATTAATCAGTTCAATTCCTGCAGGCCATTTGCAATGTACAGAGAGACATGGGTGCAATCGTGGTTTTATTTATTCTAAAGGCTGATACATAAATGCTTCCCTTCAGACCCATTCAGTTATTCGAACCAACATAAGAAATACAACAGCTTCTCACTGTTTCCATCTCTTCTGTTTCTAACCTCAGAGCACCAGAGCCTTCAAAGCCTAGAAGTGAAAAAAAAACATCTTTAAAGATTTATTGCAAGACCTTTGAAAAATATGTTATTTATTTAAGTATTGTGCCATCATAACAATTATCCGTAAAGAGGTATGTCAGACCTGACAAGCAGTGGGTTTTGCTCCTGGACATATCTTAATAACTCCATACTGAATGCCAACCTGATCTCAGTCATTCATTCACATTTTGTGTATAACTGCTCTTCTATATTTGGTTACCTCCAGCGCATTACTAATCAGTTTACAGGGCCTACACATGAACACTGAGTTCACACAAAACACGTACGTTTCATTTATTTTCTGTTGGGTGCTTATCTGTTTTTACTTTTGTGCAACATTATACTTAAAATCAGTGAGTTAAGGATAAAGTGGAATTTCTCTTGTTCTGTCTGAAAGTAAAGGCACATTTATGAGTGATATTTCTGCATGTCAGTACCCCATCTGAAATAATAACCAAGGAAAGTTTGGTTAAACATCAGTCATCTGATGGTCCTAATATGCAGCCCTATGTTTCTGAAGAACGCTCTTCCACAGAGGAAGGGAGAAGTAGTAGTAGTAGTCAAGTATGTTGGCGACCCGAGGCTGAGATTGTCCTGACAAAGTTTTACTATCAGTAAATTTCAACAAATGTCTGTGCTACCATCTGTGTTGGAGCATTTTTAAAGCATTTGATACATGAGAAAAATCTTTTCTGCTAGGCTGGTGGCAACTTAGATCATTTTTCTTTTATTGAAATGATACATTTTTGGCATTTTCCAGAGTGACTTGGCTTCTGTAAACTGCATTGTTGCATTATAAGGCCTTTTGCAAGTTTGAATTCAAAGAATCGGACTTCTTGGGTGTTTTCTTTTGTTTGCTTTGTTCGTACTTCTTGCCTGAAGGCCTGTTTTTGTTGTTTTATTAAAAGCATTTTGTAATCAAACAGTAGTTCTGCAGCTGTAAAGCTCTGCTTCAGTATTACTATTATTCATATTCTCTTTCTTACATCATAATGGAGGTATAGAATGTCCCTCGCCAAACAACGAAAGGGATGAGAAGGACAGGGGAAGCAGGGGTCAGGTTATGCACAGTCGACTCAGATGTTTGCAACAAGCAACTGCATGAAAGTAAACAAGGATATGATGGACGGGAACATGGGGGGGAGGGAGGTAAACGGGTGAACTGAGGAGTTGGAGGCACTGAAGGTTGTGGCGTTCCCTCCAGCTAACCCCAGCTCATTAATTTTCTCATTTATTCTGAACAGTGGAGTGTGCAAACAAGATTGGGGCCTTGCTTACTAATGAGTACCAGAAATAAGTAGACAGTTTCTATAGTGTGTGCATTTTTATTTGAGGTGTATAATGTCCATGAAGCGAAAGAGGAAAAATACGTTTTTTTTTTTTTTTGCACTTGAATAGATGAGAAGACCTTGCTGGGCAAGAAATGTATTTCTTTTTCATGCTTACATGAACAATCTTTAAACCTTATAACCTTTACTACATTAACATACTCTGAACTCCACATAGCCAAATTACGTATTATTGCATAACATATTGCCAAAGCTGTTTCTTATCTGCAAATTCTGAACCTATGGTTATACACGTGCTGTTGTAATCTGCACAAAATGCAGCCTACAATGGACAAACAAGCAAAAAAAAAAAATTTGCTCATTTAAGATGCATTCCATCACTTAGCTTGACTTGCATACCTTTCAAATTCAAAATAAAAAAACAAAAACAACTTTATTTATCCCCAGGAGGTAATTAAGTAGGCATGTCAAGCAGACATTCAACACAAGACATTCAACATCAAATAAAATGAGAATAATAAGATAAAATAAGTAGTAAATAAATAATAAAAAAGGTGCAAATGGGCATTGAGGTAGGTAAGTCCCTGTATAATCACTGCCTTTGGAACAGCCGGCCGGTTATTCCTTAGTTTCTTGGCTTTAGTTCTCCCATAATCCCTTTTTTTGTAACTTTATTTTCTTTTCCCTTGTCCTGTCCAGCATCATGGCAAGCAGAATTGTAGTCTGAATACCATGTTGTGCCAAATACATTTGCTTTGCCAAAGGAGGTTTTATGAATATAAAGCTACTCTTGATGCCCAAATATTGCTTATTTATTTTTGTTAGATACTCAATACATATCAATGCCAAACCTGACAGGGGGACAAGGGAAGCGGGAGAGCAAATAAAAAGAAAGGGAAACGAGACAGAGATACAGAGAAATTATATGAGAAGACAATTATAAAAACAAGAGAGAACCGAATAACTAGCTGCTACATCTGTAGAAGGACTAAACAGAAAACATCCTATGGCCTGAGGTGAAACCGGTTGAAGAATCATCAGCACCACCTGCAGAACACAAACGAAGGAAAAAAACCAAACAGCAACAACAACACCAGCAGCAAGTACATGGAACATAACTGTGGATACTGATGGTTTGAAACCACAGGACGACGCAGCACCTGTATGATAAGCATGTGACTGAGTGAATGAATGTGTGTGCATTAATATGCTAAATATATGGTACAGGTTTTACATGAATTATGCTAAGTCATGGGGGCGACATTTCCGAACCAACCCCTTAGCAGCTGCCGGGGGATTTTAAAGGCACATACTTATTGGCCTCATGTTTTACTATATACT